>NC_134412.1:73852427-73870933 GCF_038048845.1 Mixophyes fleayi
GTACTCGGGAACCTGTGCTTATCCAGCTGTTACTGTACCCCACTCCTCAGCATGCTCTGCCAGCTATATAACAGAGGTGTATGGTGCCCTCTACAAGCTTAGCGCAGTCCAGCACTATGTGACTCTACGTGACTTATAAATAATTCATCTGCTAAGTAACCACTTTCAGGTGGCTACATCGGTATTGGTTTTCCTCTGTTTGAGAAGGGATATGTCTTGTGAATTCTTTTTCTTTCAGTAATAAAAATTAAATGACCCCCCCCCCCCCCAATAAACAGCAGCAAGAGACTAACCAATAGTAAAGATGATATATGAGAAGCCATATTATATAACCAGTCGGACAGTGCTGGCGATAGTCACATGGACTTATTATTGCGCAGTAGTAATATAATGCTGTCATATGGTATAGCCTAGTGTTGGCTAACCTGTGACACTCCAGGTGTTGTGAAACTACAAGTCCCAGCATGCTTTGCCAATATATAACAGCTTATTGCTGGAAGAGTATGCTGGGACTTGTAGTTTCACAACACCTGGAGTGTCACAGGTTAGCCAACACTGGTATAGACGGAGTATTTGTTTCCATATATGTGATTGCACAGGGTATTGTCAGGATGAAGAGCACATTTGTGTATTTGTGATTACAAGTTTGTGATCTGTTACTACCTTTGACTAGTGTGGAAATATTACCTATACACAACAAGTTCACTGGTTAACTCTAGCAAAGTTCTGTGAGTTCAGTATTCGCTCATCACAGTCCCACACCAAATGAGCCAAGGATCCACCACTAAAAGGATCCCCCTCTTCTTGCTTCTGTTTTATATAAGAAGTGCCTTTGAGACGGCAGCTTTATTCAGCTGTACACTCAGTTCAACAATCTGCTGCTCTTCAAAACACATATCAATATATACACAGTGCTTTTACTGATCATGTCAGCATGTTGTCAAGTCAATACGTCTCTTATGTTTGTCCAACAGTGGCTTTAAATTACCAGTCGGAAGGAAGGATGCTGCAGCTAAACCGAGCCAAGTTCAACATCAATGGGAACTGCGGTTATGCTCTGAAGCCGAAATGCATGTGTCTTGGTGAGAAGCGTCATAGGTTATAAACAAACTCCAGGGGTAGTCTGCAATTTAAGCCATAGGACAGGTCCAGCCAATAATAGACTGTGCAAACAAATTATATACACACATAAGCATAGATGTATCACGATATGTACAAAGGGATGGTATTTGTTGAAATGTTACAGTCAGCAGCTGCCTTTGTTTTAATGTGTATGTATGTATATGTATATATATATATATATATATATATATATGACACAAGAAAACCACACGTACCAAGTATGCACATCCTTTGCACAGTCTATAAAGACATGAATCATTTTCCCACATGATCTTGTACATACTAATTATTTAACTTGTTTCCTCCTTGGCCCAGTGCCGCACGGGGGATGGGGGTATTGGCGATTGTAGTATTTTACTTAGTACAGCACCAGAGGTTAATCTGGCCCTGTTTAGATGCAGATGTTCAAGTAGACGGTGACCATAACTAGACTTTAATGACACCTATAGTAACTGTTGCATAACCTGTGTTTCTTGTACAGATTATAT
The DNA here is from genome assembly GCF_038048845.1 of Mixophyes fleayi. Taxonomy (NCBI): domain Eukaryota; kingdom Metazoa; phylum Chordata; class Amphibia; order Anura; family Limnodynastidae; genus Mixophyes; species Mixophyes fleayi. The sequence continues at coordinate 73,854,038 of NC_134412.1, forward strand.
AGTTCATATTACATTGTTTTAGTGTAACACACACAGAATAACTATAGAAACTTTTCTACTTCACAAATTATTCCGTTATGCTCTTGTAGCCTAGTTCTACAATGACACAATCAAAGGGCCTGATTCGTTACGGAGAGCAAAGCAAAAATAAGGAGTACATTTGCTCCTAGACAAACCATGTTACAGTGCAAGGGGTGCAAATTAATTTATTACTTTGTGTGTAAGGAAAATACTGTCTGCTTTGTCATGGAGGACACAAATACTTGATAGCCTATTTTTACACTGTGATTTAAAGTTGATCTAGGACATGCCCTACCCCAACTATAAATCTGTCCCCACATTTTAAATTTTCATCCCCCTCCAATGCAACATGGTTTTGCCCAGGTGCAAATTTTCTATCCAGCTTTTGGGAATATCAGATACTATATTTGAGGGGTTTACTGCAACATATATCTTTACACAGCCAATACACACACAAAATGAAGGTACATGATTTGTCGGTCACCTTGTGAATGATGTTTGTGTGAGTTTATTTGTGTGTTTAAATTCTAGGTGCCTTTAATCCAAATTCTGAGGACCCCTTACCAGGCCAGTTAAAGAAGCAACTTGTTCTCCGAATAATTAGTGGTCAACAGCTTCCGAAGCCAAAGGACTCCATGTTGGGAGACCGTGGAGAGGTAATGAGTTCTCTGCAGAAATTACTTGGCTTAGCTAAACAAGTTATCTAATTGGCCAGCAAACAAATCATCATCACCATTTATTTATATAGCGCCACTATTTACACAGCGCTGTACAGAGAACTCGCTCACATCAGTCCCTGCCCCATTGGAGCTTACAGTCTAAATTCCCTAACATACACACACACACTAAGGTCATTTTGTTAGCAGCCAATTAACCTACTACTATGTTTTTGGAGTGTGGGAGGAAACTGGAGCACCCGGAGGAAACGCACGCAAACATGGGGAGAACATACAAACTCCACACAGATAAGGCCATGGTCGGGAATTCAACTCATGAACCCAGTACTGTAAGGCAGAAGTGCTAATCACTGAGCCACCGAACAGCGCTCTGCCCCTGCTCCCCCGAGTGTGCAGCTTCACAGGGGTCCTCTGCTGGGGAACACACAAAATCTCCCATCTACTTTAGGACTCCTCTTGAAGCCATCCTGTAATGGGCAGACCTAGGACCTGTCTTAAGATGACCTAACCCATCAGTTTATACGGAGTCAGTAGATGGCCTATGTAAGCAACATTAGAGGGGTAGGAATAGTAAATAATAATTTACATATAACCTATATACACTCATGCGGGGGAATTCATTTGGGCACGTTGTTGCCGAAAGTGACCGTTAGTACGGTACTCTTTAACGCTGGTTTTTGCTCCGAGTTAAATTTACCGGATTAACGGTAATACGTTTAACGCTGCATTATTCCGGGGGGTGTTTGAATTCCGCCCCATACAGGGAAGGTTTCACCAAAATAGTACTTTATTTGTTAAACCTTGAAAATAATAATAGAATATTAAACTGTAATAGTTGATCGTATAAATCAATGGGCGCCATGTGGATAAACTAATCACTATTAAATATGTTAGAGAAATGGCTGTCTCTTAAGTGTTCTGTCTCCATCTAATTGAAATAATAAATTTATAAAGGGCACACAGTATCTCCTTTCATTTGTAATAGTTATATTGATGAGAGAGGACAATCCTCCTGATACCGTTAGTGATGAGATGTCTTTCATACAAGTGATGTAGAACCGTATTTACAGTTGTTTCCCTGTGCACCGTGCAGTTTTAGAAGTGCCTCACAAGGGACAGGACATCAGGTAAAGGACACTGTGATGTGTGTTGTGATTGAACAGCGAGTGCTCAAAATGAAGTCAGCTTTGGCAATCATAATAAAGGCAGGGTGACATTTTCTTTATTACTAAAGCATTACATCTACTAACATTTGGCACATGCTGCAGGGAGCATTTGTATTCAGCTCAGACTTTTTACAGACCTATTGGTTTCCAACTGTGTTTGCTTGGAAAGTACAATTTGTTCAAAGCACGTCCTACTAATAGCAGAGGTAGCCATTTTGTGGGCTGAACCATTATCGGAGCATACCAATACACCAAGAACTAGTGACCTCACAGAGGCATGTGAGGTACTTTGTACCTCATACCTTAGTGATGCCTCTAGTTCCTATTAAATGGATAAACTGGTTATTGATTGAACCTATAAAATGGCTGCCTGCACTGTGTATAAGTGACAGGAACTTTAGGGATTAATAGGCCTTTATACAGTTTTTTACTACTATGTAGTACTACCGTTACTATGGTAAAAAGTAAAGCTCATTTTTGCTTGCATCTCTATGAGCGTTACTTCTGTAAACAAAAAAAAAAAAAAAAAAAAATCCATGCACGTTGTCTCGCAGTCGTTCCAGAGATGCCTTGCATGGACTTTTTTATAATTGATTTCCCCCCTTAAGCTGGGTACACACTACAGAATTTTCCACCAACTTTTTATGCCGAGCAATTTTACATGCGATCGATGGTCCGATCGCTCGGTCCATGGACTGCATACACACTAGCCTTGTTTTACGATAAAGGGAAGAGCGGACGTCCCTTTAGCGACTTTTTACAGCCATGTTGTCGTGAGCAATGACTGTAATTTCGTACTCACTGTTGTGGATCAGGCGGAAGTTTATACACACTACACAGCGGAAACGAGATTGGAACGAAAATATTAGACGGTACGACCAACCAAATGAGGCGACAATCGTCCATTTGGGCAGACTTTCGACCATCGTGTCACTACACACACTGACCCAACTTTTGAACGAGCGGTCGTATGTCGGCTGATTTGAGCCGATTATTGGACGAAAACCGTGTAGTTTGTACCCAGCTTTAGAATGTGATGACAGAGAAGTGAACTAGGTGGGCATTGCAAATTGTACTCTGTTGTATGTTTTCTTTAACATTTTTGTTATATATACATTATTTTATATGATTTATGCAGGAGGGGGGGTCAGGGTTGTATTTAAAATGTATGCTGTAATAATCATTGTGAGTGAATATGCCCTAAATTAATGATTGAGCCATCTTATTCATTGCCCCTTTATCCAACACCCCTTATATACATTACATTTACTGAGCACAGCAGTTTATTGTTAAAGATGAAGAAGCAGAAAAAACAAATAAAATGAACAATAAACTTTCTGGTCTCTGTCAGTCATTGCAATGTCTGTCCTTCCCCGTGTTGTACAAACACTGTATTGGATATCGGAACCCAGTAAATGGCTCACCCCAGGTCACATTGTGTGCTGCATTTGGCATGACGTAAAACCTGGTAGTCTGCTTCAAATGTTTTGTCCACTAATCCAACCCATAGAGATCCGGTGGTGACCTCTGATGGTAAATGTCTCACCAGAAGAGGTCCTCTGTTTTCCAAAAATAGTATAGCTGATGCCCTCCTCTGCCCCCGTAATTGAATATTTGCAAAGTAAACTAAGGGTCAGCTAGGGCCAAGGGTCGGATAAGTTGCCCAGGAGGGTCATCCGGACCAGACCTGTAGGGAGTGGGAGGGAGGTGTTCACTAGTCAAGTAAACAATCTGCTGCTGGAAGAATGATCCCAGCTCCTAAAGTTGGAGATAAAGGAGCATGCTCATCGTTGCCCTCCCCTCCTGAAAGGGGGTAAACGGGAGGCGTGGGCTAGAGAAGGCTACATTTTGAAAAAATTCTTTCCTAGCAACCCACTCCCCACATTAAGGATTGCATGTCATTGTATTGTTACCAACTAGTATTTTAAGTTGCAGAAGGGTCCCGGCTGAGGTGGAGAAGCACTGTAGCTAGCCACAATGGGAGGTGCATTATAGACCAATGGGGCAATTGGAATGTGGCTAAACAGCATAATACCACCCTCTTGGGGGGTCCTCTTCAAGACCATGAGTGGGCTTTGAGGGACATTGCCCAGGGGGAGGAAGGGTGCCCCCAAGAGTTTGGGGGCTGGTCTCTTGCAGTGCGGTTTTCTGTGCCACCATAAGCCCAAATTTAAATAAAAGCTGTGACCTTATTTCACCATTTTATTGTTTTCAAAGAGTACTTTGCAATTGAAATGTTTACTATACAAAGTGTTTTATGTGTATTTGAATGTTTCTTGTGTTATTGGTTTTTGTTACTTTTTTGATTGTTTGTTTATGGGCAGTTCTCACTGATTTAGTGGATCTACATTATGCAATGCACTGTGTGGTAACTTCTATGTTTGTTATATATTATTTTACTAAAAACTTAATAAAAACCTTTTAAGTTAAAAATTTCTTCAAAGTGTTATGGGACATCAGCTGCTCAGGTACTAGTTGAGCTACATTGGCAGCCTTGGTTATCACCAGTTTACCAACATTCTAATCCGTAATGACAGAAGCTGGAGTCTGGTAACAGAACAAAAGTTTAACACATCCTGGTGTAATGTTTGTGTGTTTTATATTGTAGATTATCGATCCTTTTGTAGAAGTTGAGCTCATTGGTTTGCCTGTAGACTGCTTCAAAGAACAAACGCGTGTTGTGGATGACAATGGTAAGCTCATAGGGAGCTGGCACGGAGCGTTCATAGGGAGCTGGCACGGCGCGTTCATAGGGAGCTGGCACGGCGCGTTCATAGGGAACTGGCACGGCGCGTTCATAGAGAGCTGGCACGGAGCGTTCATAGGGAGCTGGCACGGCCTGTTCATAGGGAGCTGGCACGGCGCATTCATAGGGAGCTGGCACGGCGCGTTCATAGGGAGCTGGCACGGCGCGTTCATAGGGCGCTAAACCTTTATAAAATCAATACAATGAGAGTGGAATTTGTAAACTTGTCTCTTCTTTGTAGGATTTAATCCAATGTGGGAGGAAACATTGGTGTTTACTGTGCACATGCCGGAGATCTCTCTCATCCGCTTCCTTGTCTGGGATCATGATCCAATTGGCCGGGACTTTATTGGACAGAGAACACTTTCATTTAGTAGCATGATGCCAGGTAAATCATTTTACTACAACTGTGTCCCTGTTGTTCTATAACATGGCTACTACATCTCTTATGGGCTTGGGTTAAAACAAAAATTGAAGCTTTTAACAGTACCCTTAGTATTGATTTCTTTACTGCAACCTAAGCTGACCAGAACCATATTACTAACGCATGCACAGTAAAAGCATCAGAGATCTTAAGCAGTAGATATAGCAACCGGAGTATTAGTGGCAGCAGCCTGACCTGGGGGCCCAGCTGTGACCAGGCCAAAATTGGTTAAAAAATAAAAAAAATGCCTGCCAGCTTAATGAGATAATCAACAATAATTTTACATTTCTGATACAATATAGCTATTTTTATTAACAGAGATGGGACATGGCAGAGGTTCACACTACAGAGATGGGGAAAATAGGGGCCTTGGTGGACAAAAAGGTGAAATCGAGGGCTGGCTCTGATCTCGGTATGCTGTGGAGGCTCAGGGCTGCTTGTTTCTTTCACCCTACTTACCAGCACAGGCTTTTTAGCAGTCAGTTTTGGGACCAGATTGTGAAGACATTATCACCCAACAATACACTGTGCAAATTCAGAGCTAGAATGTTCACTATATTTACTAAACAGACCAGTGCTTTTATGGTCACTGAGGGAGAAAGTTGGAAAAGCAGATATGGAGAAGAGCCAACATGAGTCATAGGGGGGGCAAACGAGGAGCAAGGAATGAAGGGGCTAAGTATGAGAGAGGAGATAGGAGTAGAGAGGGGGCAGACATGAGAGGTCATTCAGGAGACAGGGGTGTGGGGCGGGCATAGAGGTGCAGTCAGGAGTTATAGGGTTACTAGCCTGAGAGGAGATCAAAGGGATGCAGATTCCTTAAAACCTCCAGAAATGCAGACAGGGTTTGCTCAACATCTGTGAATGAAGCAGGTGTGATGCTGTGTATGGGGGAGATATTGGGGGGCTCAGATTTTGTTAGGGGCCTTTAGTTACAGGGCTGCTCTGCAAAAATTAGTAAACAATATTGGATGCGATATATCGCATGTATAAGCACAGGTAGGATACTATTTGCTGGTAGTACTGTTACATGTTGTGGATAAATGGCACAAAGTTCGAATTCTTCTTTTTGTACAAATAATTTAAACATATATTTTAAAGACTCCCCTGTAGCCAGCGCCAATTCCTTCGTTACGTCTCTCATTCGTGCCATGCTCTTTAGAACGTACATAAACCGAGTGTACAGGTTACAATAACCCTGCCTGTCTCCTGCAGGTTATCGGCATGTGTACCTGGAAGGTATGGAAGAGGCATCCATCTTTGTTCATGTAGCAATTAATGACATCAGTGGTAAGGTGGGTGGAACTCATTTTCAATGCTGTGGATTATATTGGAGCACAATACAGTTATGTGGATGTATACAATTGTTGTGCTATATGGATGCAACGTTTTATTTAAAATTAGGTAGAGACAAATAACAAACTCTATGTTGTTGATTTTGCTACAATAGTTTTATTCCGCTAAGAAATGGAGCCCTTTTCGTGTATTCTTTGCACAAAGCGAAATCCAGACATTGCAAGAGAGGTGGCTCCTCTAGGGCTCGTACGCAGCTAGTATTGAGCTTTTCTGTGTTTAAAATACAACAAAGCGTGTTTCTCAAGCATTAACACACACTTCTAGTACAGTAGTTGTATTGGTAGAAGCAGAACCCATCAAAGCTCATGGAGAACGTGTTTAAAATGCATCACTAAATCGCTTTTAAAGCGCATGTTTTCCTATGTATTGACCTATACCAGTGTTGGCTAACCTGTGACACTCCAGGTGTTGTGAAACTACAAGTCCCAGCATACCCCTCCAGCAATAAGCTGCTATATATTGGCAAAGCTTGCTGGGATTTGTAGTTTCGCAACACCTGGAGTGTCACAGGTTAACCAACACTGACCTATACAGCCCGTATGTGTGAAGCTCTTAATCATTTTTTGTGGTTATCATAACGTAGGTGGCGCTGGTTCACTTGACAGCAATAAAATATTTATATGCTCTACTAACACAACAATAAATGTTTCACCTAAGGAAAAAACAGCCTGGAATATTTTCTCTTAAGGCATACTGCAGTATGACGCCGGAATGTTTTGTTGTTCAACTCCTCACAATGACACATTTATTTATTTTAGCTATAACTATATTATTGATATGAATGAGTCATCCCTTGTAGGGTAACAATTATGGGATAGTGATATGCTCCCCCATTCCGATAGAAGATCGCTGTACAGGCAGCAACAGGGGAACCTGTCCTGTTACTAATCTGTGATCGCAGCAATAATTTACTCTAATTATAAATTTCACTTTATAGCTGTGCTCTGAATGACAATACAGATGGACCAGCATCACATATAATGTATATATACAGTATATACAGACATTGCTGGCTAGTAATAGGGTAGGGGGTTAACTCTATGCTCATCGATCTTCACTTATCGGGAAGTCTGTTGTTTAGTAAACGACCTCTGGGATAACCGGCAGTGAGGACTGATGTCTATGTACATAAAGAGACCAGAATCAATCTTCTGTGTACAGACTGTCAGAGAGAATCTCTGTAGTATCTAGTAAATAATTACAGTCAGTCCCGGAGTGCAGAATCCTTATTCAAGGTGATACAGTTGGGTTCTAAAAGTGCCGACAGCCTCATGGTTTCCTTCTAGAGGCTTGGACCGGCTATCAGACGTGCAAAAGAGTTTTCACCCTTTACAAAAAGGATCCTTTGTCCCCATTGGATATAGACAGGATGGACAGAATAGAAGTCGCACTTGTCTGGGGTTGTCATAAAAATATTTACTTCATGCTATTGCTTTTCCGCACCAGGGGCAAGAGTATTTATTTGATCTTTTGGATATGCGTTCTTCATCAGTTATGGTAGCATTGGCTACTGTTAGACTACTAAATCACAGGGTAAATGGTATTATTATTATTGTTGTTTTTTTGCTAATCGTTACTAAATATTCCTTTTGATTATTGATTTTATTTAGCACACATGATGGATGGGATTATTTTGGTATCTAAAGTAGCCAAACAGAGGGTTTAGTATCTGATTAGAATTATGTTTTAGACTCTAGAGGGCAGTGTTTATCCAATGGAAGCCTTACACTGAACGTGTTCAACAGTTATATAGTATGTTGCATGTAAAAATCATCATCATCATCACCATTTATTTATATGGCGCCATTAATTCCGCAGCGCTGTACAGAGAACTCACTCACATTAGTCCCTGCCCCATTGGGGCTTACAGTCTAAATTCTCTAACATACACATACAGACACAGACTAAGGTCAATTTATTAGCAGCTAATTAACTTACCAGTATGTTTTTGGAGTGTGGGAGGAAACCCACGCAAACACGGGGAGAACATACAAACTCCACATAGATAAGGCCATAGTCAGGATCCCAGTGCTGTAAGGCAGAAGTGCTAACCACCGTGCTGCCCATAAAATAGAAATAGAATGATACAAGTCCAGATGGTCCTCGTGTCCCAATGGTGCATTGGGAGTAATGTGTTGTAGTAGACTGTAGGGGGCAGTGGAGGTCAGTGAGCAACACATAATAAATGGCAGAATTTGATTATTGCCAGGCTCATCTGAATGAATGAAACATGCACGTACCCACACACATACATATAATAATACTATTATTCCATGTTCACAATAAGCATCACTCCATATAAATAACATCACAGCAATATTCTTAGTTATTTAGTATTGCTATGGTAATTCTTGCATTTCCCATATATCTACATTGTGTCCCCTTCTATATCGTGATGTAATTCATGCCGCCTGTATTAAAGGTAAATAGTATGGAAAATACCTTTTTATCTTACTGTTTGTTATGGGTGTGGGTCACTACAGCAAAAATGAAAGGTCGATTATGTATTGACTACACGCCTTATGCTCCGTTCCCATGTGTTTTATATCCTGCGTGGATTGTTGCCCTGCAGGGTATTAATCACAGAGAGCACAGGAATTATTGATCCCTACAGTGCATGGCTGTCCTGACAGGTGACTGAGCAAGACTGACAGCAGGAGTAGGAGTCTTAGCAGTAGATGAAGACTACAATTGTCATTGGGAAGTGATGAAGTCATGAGCTCCCTCTCCACATATTGAGTCCACTTTCTAAAAACGTCATTCATTTTTATATACATTGTGGATCTCATATTTATTTAAAATTAACAGGCTACATCCACACAGATGTTTTTTGGGGCTTACGCATGTGAGTTGGAGGTAAGCCCTGTTAAAAATATTTGCAATTTTTTTTTACACTCAAGCGCTCCAAAAGTCCAAAAATATGGATATATCTTGTACAGGGGAAAAGTCTTAGGCTTTATCCAGCAAGTCACAATTAAGCATACGAAATGCAAGAATAGTGTCCCTTTAAGTTACATTTTCCATACTTGTAACCAGTTCTATGCTTGGTGGGGCAGTTTGGATCTTTGGACCCCAAAGGGGGATGACACCAATTGGGATGGGGGGAGGTGGCTTCATAAAACTGGGTTTAGGGGCAGTGTGGCATTTGGGATCATGGGCAGAGCTTATATCTTGTTCAAATAATATGGAAATGCTGTTTTACCCTATGTAGGCTGTTTATGTAGTAGTTACTGTTAACTACAGCCCCACAACATAAGCGCCATACAAAGGGAGCTGGTCTCCATTTTCAGAGAGTTGTATCAAACATGAGCAGAGGACCGTTCTCACTAGATATAAATTAGATTCATTTGCTGTATTTAAAGGATCGCTGCTTTTTTCCCGGTTATCACTTTCTCCACTAGTTTTGAGCAGTGTGTAAGTTCCTGGGATAGCGCACTGACGTACTGCAGACAAGAAATGGCGCGGCGTATCTCATTCTGGGAATAATTACGGTGTCACTTAGATTTAGTAGTAAATCTGTCGAGTGTGCAATTTTAAAATCTGCATATTTAGGGGCATATTCAATTGGCCGTGTTGACAAAGTAACGCTGCGGTAATAGTGTGTATAGTTACCATTAGTAGGATTATCTTTTAACGCTGAGCCGCGAGCAGATATCTGGGTTAAAATTATCATATTAATGGTAATATAATTAGCGCCGCATTGAACGTGGACAAATTGAATTCCCCCTTAGGGTTAGGAGGGGGGCACGTACCAGCTTAACTAAATCTCAGTGTAAAATTAAAGCTGGGCAGTATTTGTGTACTACATGTATTAGCAGATTTGCTCTGCCCCTCTGCATGGCAACATGATTTGTCCATTTGCAAATTTACACTCTTTAGCTGGATTTACGCCCAAGTCTAAATGAGTCCCTTAATGGTCCTAAAAGAGCCTCCATTCAATATCTAATTGTTAGCTAGATACTCTCAGGCGCTGCGCCCACACTTCTTACCTTGTGTGATGGAAGGAGCGGGACATGCAGAGGAGGAGAATGACAATGATGCACCGCCGTGCCAGTGGCGCGCTGTGTATGTGGCGCTGCCTGGTGACCACACATTTAGCCTATCACTGACCCTCATGGAGGAGGAGCAGCAGCTTGGCAGCACCGCAACACAAGCTAGGGAGCGCGCAGAGAGCGCTAAAGTTAATTGTAGTCAATTTCCAGCCATAAGAAATGGGGTGTATTTAACTTAACACCCCAGGGCGGCTGGTGCTCAGTGGGAGAACTAAAAATATTAAATAAGCAACATAATGTGTGTTTTAGGTCCCTGTGTCCCCCCGAGATGTTGGTGCCCCTCCTCAGTTTTCCTAATGGTAACTACGGCCCTGGCTTATATTACTCTGCTCAGAAATACACAGCCTTAGATATATTGTAATGTCAAATGTATATCAACATCTGGTTAATAAAGTTTTAATAAAGATATTTTTAGACATCAATTATTTTCTATCCTAATGTAAAAATATATGTAGCTAGCCCAGGAATGTGTTAAAAATAAAATAAAAAGGAGAAAAATATTTTCTGATGGTAATTAAAGGAACATTCATACACTGTAACTGTGCAGAATATCCTCAATTACATGCTGTAGGTAGAAGTATATTATTAGTATCATTTGTGTTAATTTAAATATATTAAATGAAGAAAAAAGCTACAAAACACATTAAGCGTATGGTGGAATGTGCTAATTAATGGTATGTTTACCTTAATTACAGACATTTCATTGCTCTTGTATATTCAGTCTCCAGCGTATTTATAATACATAACTTCTGGTTTCCAAAGCTAAAGTAATTCAATAGTCAGTCAGTAGGGTAATTGTTTTATATGGAGTTTCCCAACCTCTTATCTTACATACTTTGAGTTATTTGGTGGCTTTTTACCACCGTGCAGCCTGTGTAGATTCCCGCACCAGGGATATTTTTGGTTGGCTGATTGGGTCAGTTGAATCAAATTAACCAACCACTGTACTCTGTGTAGTTCCATTATACCGGATAAAAATCTGATTTGGGACATATAAATAGGGATACAGAGATTAATTGGAGACTCCAGGTAGCACACATGGGTGGCCAGCCTCTCCTGCACTTGTGTGCTGCCATCTACCAAAATCATTACAATTCACTATAGTTCTGTATCAAACATAAGGACCGCTATACCTCATAATTGCCCACTTTAGAATCTTGCCCTCTGAGAGATCCAGGGCGCAATATTGTCCGGGGCCAAAATTACACGATTCCCTGTGAATTGCCTAATGGAGGTCCAACTCCTGCAGGATGTGGGAGAATGGCTTCCTCTCCGGGAAGTCCTGGAGACTTGCACGGAATTCTGGAGTCTCCGGGGAATTCCAGAAGAATGGGCAAGAATGATATACCCCAGTATATAAAAGTTCAGATATTCAGATATAAAATGCTTTGTTATTTTCACTGCAGCTCTGTTAAACAGTCATTTATTACCTCCAAATAAAGACTGAAGCTCCTCCCACACCGTTAATACATCGTCCTGATGGGATCTGATACAAGTGAAAAAGCTGAGACTGAATTACTGCGACGTTAGTGACCTTGCTAAGCCCATCCATATTGTTCATTTTTGGAAAGCAAGGCGGTCTAGCTGTCAGTCACTCTCTGCCTCTTTAGTTAAAGTAGCACTTCCCTCCTAATATACTTTCTACAGATGGGTGGGATAAAGCATGGTGGGCATATCCAGTTAAGCATGTCCCTGTAAATAAAAAAAAAGGTAAATGACATAAAAATCACTGATATATGAACAAACAGAATCCTTCTGAATTGAGAAAATGAAGTGTAATTAGCAATTAAAGTACTAAGTGTAGAGGAGGAGGGGGCGAGTTAAAACCCTCTTCCCAAAAACCCTGAAATGTATCTGAAACTCCTGAGGGCTCATTCACAAAACAGTGCAGAAGTGTGTTCTGCATTTGGTGCAGTTTGACCCAATCAGACCGCGCTCACCGCATGAGCAGGCATTGGGATAATTGACCTCGATGAAATACTAGCGCACAGCAATGTCCTGCCTGGTGGGTATATGCTCTGTAGTATATGAACAATAGGGATAAGCTGTCGTCTGGATTAATGATCACTATATATACATTAGTTTTAGGGCACTGTGCAAGTGGCCCGTGCGGTCCGACCGTGATCACAGTGCGCTGGGGTGTAAATGAGTCCTGAGTCTTATGATCAAACCATAACCGTTCCCAGATACGCCTATATGCCAGGGGAGGGAAGTTGTAATGAGCAAAAGTCACATAGCCAAAGAATAGAAAAATCTGAACTGTAATACAAAATTATAATAATAGTATATCATCTTTGAAACTCTGCCAAGTACTTACCGTTCTGATCTTCCTCCTCTTTGAAGGTGTGTATATAGGTTATGTCTGGGTACTTCGCATTTTATTTATGACCCTTACAGGAAATGCTATAGTGGGCTGCTCCATCTTATACTCGATTTTGACTTGAGTGCAACACATAGTGAAACTTTGTTAGTATACATTCCTGTAATGGATGTAATACTTCTCTGCTTGAATAGTGTGTGATTGCAGCTGTTCATCTGCAATCCAAGCAAATAGCTGAAAGAATATTGTGAATGCTGAATAGTTTACATTTTAATACCCATATCTCAGCTAATCAAGACTGTTTGATAGAAATACATATTTAAATTCTGTTCTGCTACCCATCCCAGTTGTTTAAGATCCTGAATCAGTGGTTGGGTGTGTGTGTGTGTGTGTGTTTGCGTGCGTGCGTGTATATATAAGTGTGTGTATATATATCTACATATATATATATATATATATATATATATAAAAATAATATATAAATGTCTAGTGGCGTGTGTTAGTCTGTGTGTGTGTGTGTTTGCGTGCGTGTGTGTGTATATAGAAGTGTGTGTGTGTATATATATATATATCTACATATATATATATATATAGAGAGATATATATATATATATATATATATATATGTATATATACACTCACTCACTCACTCACTCACTCGTCACTTTATTAGATACACCTTCTAGATCTGGGTAGGATTCCCTTTGCCCCCAGCAGCCTGAATCCTTTGTGCCACAGACATTCGACAAGGTGCAGTAAACATTCCTTAGAAATTCTGCTCCATGGTGATAACATCACACAGTTGCTGCAGAATTCTTGCCTTTCATGCTATGAATCTCCCCGTTCCACCACATCCCAAAGGTGCTGTAGTGAATTGAGATCTAGAGGTAAATATATCAAGCTGAGAGTTTTTCGGCAGGTTTGAAAAAACAATCAGATTCTAGTTATCATATATTTAGTACATTCTACAAAATGACAGCTAGAATCTGATTGGTTGCTATAGACAACATCTACACTTTTCAAACCTGCTGGAAAACTCTCATCTTGATACATTTACCCCCTGGGGACTATAGAGGCCATTGGAGTACACTGAACTCATTGTGATGTCTGTGGACCCATCTTGAGATAACGTGTGCTTTGTGACATGGCGCATTATCCGTCTGGGTAGACTGTGGCTATAAATGAATGCTTATGGTCAGCATCAGTACTCGGGTAGGATGTGGCATTTAAACGGTGCTCAATTAGTATTAAGGAGCCTAATCTGTGCCAAGAAAACATTCCCTATACCATTACACCACCACCAATAGTCTGCGCTGTTGACACAAGGCAGGATGTATCCATGAATTCATGTTGTTTATGCCAAATTCTGACCCTACCATCTGCACGTGGCAGCAGAAAACTAAATTCGGCAGCCCAGACAAAATCTTTTTCCAATCTTCAACTGTGCAGTTTTGGGGAGGCTGTGCCCACTGTGTCCTCAGATTCCTGTTCATATCTGACAGGAATGGACCCAGATTGGTCTTCTGCTGTAGCCCATCCATTTCAAGGCTCGACGTGCTGTGCGTTCAGAGATGCTCTTCTGCGTACTGTCACCTTCCTGTTAGCTTGAACCAGTCTGGCCATTCTTATCTGACCTCACTCATTAACAAGTTGTTTTTGCCCACAGAACTGCCGCTCACTGGATGTTTTTGGTTTTGCGCACCATTCTCTGTAAACTCTAGAGAACTGCTGTATGTGAAAATCCCAGGAGATCAGCAGTTTCCAAGATACTCCAACCACCCCGTCTGCCACCAACAATCATTCCGCAGTCAAAGTCACATAGATCACAAATGAACCACTTGACCATATCTTTATGCTTTTATGCATTGAGTTGCTGCCACATTATTGGCTGATTAGATATCTGCATTGACGAATAGGTGTACAGATGTACCTAATAAAGTGGCCACTGAATGTATATATAGTATTGCAGGCAGAAACACTTTTGCAGAGGTGCTCAAGGTACAAAAATGTAATCTCAGTTCTACTCCGATACTAGGAAGACCTGAGGTAGATTACACCCAGGTACATTGTCAGAGATCATACAAGGATGGAAACCCACCGGCATTGCGTTAACGTCAGAGACACAGATCGTCTAACATGATCACGTTTGACATGTGGTGGTAACAAGCAGGGCCGGATTTACCACTAGGCAACCTAGGCAATTGCCTAGGGCCCAGCAGTCCCCAGAGGGCCGGCGGTGAGACCACCCTTTAAAAATGGGCCGCTACTTATGGGCCAGTGCTATATGCTTGCCCCCCCGTGCTAAAATCTGCCAGCCAGCCCCTGAAAAGGGGTATATGTTATGCTAAAAAAACTATAGTGCTATGGATTTTTTCAGGGGGGGCCCCCAAACCAGTATCTTGCCTAGGACCCCATGAGGTCTAAATCCGGCTCTGGTAACAAGTGGAATGTGCTCAATTGACCCCCATGCATTCTATTGCGGTGAATGCAAGTAAACCTAGCATGCGGCATAAAAGCTATGGCAATACAAGCGTAACTGCAAGTGGGTATGGGGGTATTGGAAACAATGGGTTCCATTTCCATACCCCTGTCCACTTCTTTATTAGCGTACAAAGTAAGTATTTTGAAGCCAGTGGTTTAAGGGCCCTAAAAGTGAGGTAAACAGAGAATGGAGTGAAATGAACTCTCTATTTTAATTTAAAAGAAAAAAACAAAACACTTTTAACACCAGTTGAGCACCACAGGCTCCAAGTCACAATGCGTGGTTTCAAGTTACCCCAAAAATAATTTTACTTGTATAGAATTGTTTTAAAAATTAAAAAACAAAATTAACACCATTTTGAGAAAATACCAGAACATTAAATAGTTAAACTAATGACCATGCATTTAAAAAAAAAATTGTGCCGACTGCAATACTTAACCAGTGAATGTGATTTTTGCAGTATACTTGTATAACATCTTTAAAATATTTCTAGTAACCCTCACTCTGGGAATACTTTCAACATTGATCTTATTTAACATTATCCATTGATCAGAGATTATCAGAATGATGTTGACATTCTGATGCAATGACATTTAGTGCGACAATAAATGCGTATTTATGACCCCAGCATACAAGGATATATCACTGTAGCTGTTTGATATTCCCATCTGCAGAAGAAAATAAAACATCCTTAAAAGCCGACCACTGGGTAATTAGGTAACCATAGCAACCTGCTTTGCCAGAACAAAGGAAACAAATCATTTTGAACTGGCCTTTACAATGAGATCTTCAGTAAAGGATCATCCATCACATGTAGCATCCTAAAGGGACATGGTGTGGCTATTTTCTCAGAAATGGTGCAGAAGTGAATTATTCCGACACTTCATAATACATTGTTTATTGTCTTTCTTTCATTCAAAAGAATTTCTCAATGAAAATGGCAAACTGTTGAATTCCCTCGATCAAGCATCTCTATAATGTCCTCTGTTAATTATAACTACGGACAATAAGTCTTGTAATAAAGGCATCCAATCCATTTTTAAACTTTGTTATGTAATTTGTCATCACAACCTCATGTGGTCAGGCATTCTAGACCTTAACTGCCCTTACAGTAAAGAACCCCTCCCTATACTCATGGTGAATTGGTGTTTCTTCCATACACAATTGATGACCACTCTATACTCTGTATGTTTCTTGGCATGAAAAGTTTGTTAGACAGATCTGTATATTGACCTCTACTATATTTATATATAATACTTAATTTTTCCAAAGTAAACAGACCTCAGTTTCTAACCTCTCTTTATAATTTAACCCTTCCATCCCCTTTGTTAATGTGGCCGCTTGACTCTGAAACCCGTTGAGTTCTTAGATGTCCTTCTTACAGCGAGGTACCCAAAACTGTACCCCTTGTTCCAGACGTAGTATAATTAGGTATTTATACGATCGTAATAATATGCAGTTATCCCTCCTTGTATGCTTCTCAGGCTTTTATGGTCTAATAAACACCTGAAATCTTAATTTTTTCCTTTCACTGAAGTAGCGTAATTCATAAGAGAATAAACCACATGCTTTCTAGTTCAGAGAGCGCCATTGCAAAAGGGTCCTTTGCTTAACACTTTCCAATAAGGTTTATGCTACAAAAGCAAATTTGA
>NC_134412.1:73881133-73911133 GCF_038048845.1 Mixophyes fleayi
CTCCCTAACTTCATTATTAGAATCTACATGAGATGTACTTGTATCCAGTTCCTCCAGGATTTGGAGTGCAATGACTTCCTCCGTTGAATTCAATCCCAGATTTTCTGGATTGAAATATAAATCTGGAGTAGTTGCTTGTTCCCTTGTTTTCATAAGGAAAAATTTTTTAAGAAGTAATTTTCTAGAGAAAAGGGTTAAATCTCTTTCCCACTCAAATCTGTTGAGGCTTTTAAGGGGTGAGAAGGACAAACCCTTTTCCAGAAGTGAGGTTTGATCTGGAGTGATAATAAGATCAGATAGGTTTATAATTTTCATTGTATCATTTAATAGCGTTGTCTCCTGTTGTATCTCCTGGGGGGTAATGGGGCTCCCAGAGGATCTTGTTCTTCCATACCTTTCCTTTTTTTTGGTCTGGTATCCCTTCCCCCCCCTCCGTATCGGCTTATATTTTGCATGCCCCCTCCTTCTCTGTGTCTCTGATTGGCATCTAAAAAATCTTTCACTGAGGTTTGATTGTCTCTAGTGGTGGGGGATTGATCTGAGGTCTCATTGCCTGATGATTCTATTTCTGACGTACTGTATCCTGATGTAGTTCGTTTAGGTTTGGAGATATCCCATCTAAAAACCCTAATATTTGCATAATCTTGGGAATCTCTGGCAAACTTTTGACGTTTCTTGTCCATTATTATTCCCTCAAATTGATCGAGTTCTAATTTGAATTTATCATAAGGACTTAATGATCGCAACAACTTCTCAGTATTCCTATAATATTTTCTCTACTAGTAGAATATACTAGGATGACGTATTTATGACTAGTTATAATAAAGTACTAGCACACTTAAGACCACCAGTAATAATATATAATAAAGACGTTATTAATAAATATAACACATTGTCAATAGGACAATTAATCCTGATACATCACGCCCAGCATTCACTGCAAGCACAGCACGGAAGAGGGGACCAGGGAGGGAGCCGGATCACCGCTGATGTGCCCCGTTTTTATTGGTTCAGATTAGTCATTAGCCACACCCCCAAAACGGACATCACCAATCTCAACCAATAAAAACAGGGGGCGTCACTAGGCCCCACCCCCTCCATTTAGTTTACACATCCGGCCAGGATCAGGGAGAATTACCTGCTCTCCCGGGAGTTCGGGAGAACTCCCAGAAATTCGGGAGTCTCCCGGACATTCCAGGAGAGTAGGCATCTATGAGATATCAGCTCTTCTGACTGTGCCTCCTGACTTCCTAGTGAAGACCGTTCCCTCCACTTCCGTTTGGTCACAATACAATATTGTGCTTCCACCTGTAAGTTAGTGTGTGGGTTGTTTGCCTGTGTTCCTGACTTCGCTTTTGCCTCATATTTTCATACCCGTTTATTGGTCAGTGAACCGTATATGGCTAATTTCTGATTATGCTGCATCTCACCATTCGGAGCCACTGACAAACCAGGGTTAGGGGAGTTATTTTATGAGTCCACCTCAGCCTGTGTCCTGCTCCAGCCTCCGGAATCTTATGTTAGATCATTAAACATTGAGGCAAAGGCCTACTCTCGATAATGCTAAATCTAGCCCTGATTACTGGGCAATGCCATACCTCCCCAAAGTCCTGATTTTGGCAAGACACATTCCGTATAGATAAACTTTCATGAAATGCAAAAAAAATAGAGAATTTAAGAAAAATTGTGTGCTCTTTTTCCTCCCTCATTTGGTTTTACTTCAGTTATTTACATATTTTGCAATTTAAAAAATAAAAGATCCAACTGCAACACTGAGCACTTTAGGGAAGATCCGTTTCCCAACAGGAATTGTTGAAACAAAATATGTAAATGATGAGAGCAGTGCTGGATTCTTCTACAATTTTGCAACAACCTGGGAAGACGTTGTGTTTAAATATTCACAAAAGATTGTTAAATAGGGAAGAGACAGGATAGCCCATTAAACCCCTACCCATTCAAGTTACCCTACTTGCAGCAACAAGCCGGAGTGGAGTATACTAAATATACATTGAAATGCAATCTCAGCCCTGGCAAGAAATGCTATAACCAGATTAATACCAACCTAACTCTCGTGATTAAATATGCAGGATCCACATTCCATTTGAAAAATGAAATTTCTCCGGAGAAACCTAGGTAATTCCATGCCCGAATGTCCGGGAGACTGCCGAAATCCAGGTAGGTCTCCCAGACTCCCGGGAGAGCAGGCAATTCTCCTGCATCCTACCCACTTCTTAGTGAAGTGGTCAAGATGAGAGCACCAATGACGCGATTTGCGGTGAAGCACGTCATTTTAGCCCCCGTCCCCGCAACAAAATGCTGCATTCGTCACAGGGGGTGGGGCCAAAATGATGCGATTTTCCACAACCTCCCACCGTGAATCCCCTCCTGGAGCACAAAAACAAATAGAATAGGCTTCAATCCATGACAAGGTTGAACATTATTACTTTATATACCATAAAAACTATGGAAAGCTCCAACTTTCAAAGAAAAACAGCATCTGAAGTCAGCACTGGAATGATCCCCTAAATAAACGTATTAAGGGCAAAGAAGGACATCTTAGGTTTTTTGACCAACAATTAAGCCATGAGAAGATTAACATAATTGTTGAATGAATACACAACCACTTCTGTGCTAGTGACAATACGGGTCAGACTCAGCCATTCTGCAGAAGGTGTTTCAGCGTCACAACAGAGCAGCCACAATCTCTGTGGTTACCGTTACTATGGAAACACTGGCCCGGAGTCAAGGAGTTTCTTACTCAACTGGTTATTAAGACATTTTTATTTCTATTTTATTTTTGGATGCGACATGAACATGTTCTCTCCACTCTAATTGCGCTCGATCACAACATTCGCTGTAAACACTGACTTCGTTAATTAAAAAAAAAAAAAAAGGTATTTAATTATAACTTGTGAAACAAGATAAAATACCAAAACATTTTTGCAGCTTTGGTCGAGGGCCATGTACGCTGGTGTGTGAGAAGAACATATTAGTGTTGTCCTCTAAATCCAATTTAAGAAAAAATACAAGTTGGAAAATTAGGTGAAACGAAGCAAAAAAAAATGTAAGGGCCAGATGAATACAATTTGAATTACACATCCACCTATTGTAACATATAGTGAAGCTGGCAATTCACAGGGTGAACCAATATTCATGAGAAGGCAGTTTGTCCATTCCCAAGCAGTCAGGGCACCACAGAGTCATGAGGTGCATATAGACATTGCGTCTGTCAGGCGCCGTCCCCGCACCGTCAGGAAGTGCCGGGGATGGGCGCCTTCCTACTCTGCCTCCTCACGTCCCATTGCCAGGTAACGGAACGCGTCATTACTGGGCAGTCCCCGGCGCATGCGCAGAGCCACAGCGTCCTCATTGCTAGGCAACAGGATTCTCGGCTCTGCTTCCTGACGGCGACCACGCTGCCATCAATAAGGCATCACCTTCTCTATTTAAGGGAGACTCTGGCACCAGAAGGGTGCCAGAGTATCAAGGTCTCCCCTGTGCTCCTACTCCACCTATCTATATATCAGCTCCTGACTGTTCTAAGGTACTGACCTGGCTTGCCTGACCCTTCTTTTGAAATTCCCTGCTGACTTATTGGATCTTCTGGTTTGACCTCGGCTCCCCTGACTTCTCCTCTGCCTGCTCCCTCGTCCTATTTCCCTGCACTGTGCCGACCCAGATTGTACGACTTCGCCTACCTCTTCACCTCTCTGGTGGCTACCTAGGAGGGCTGCGTGCCTCTGCCGCACAATCCAAACCTCCTTGCGGGGGTCCCTGGTGAAAAGTAGGGGCACGTTTAGACTCCACGACTCCCGGTGTAGCGGTGCCAATACCAGAGGGTGGGTCCATTGTCTCGACCAGCCTGACAGTATACTCTGGCCATGTCTACGGAAGGATCCGGTGAACCTTTGGCTCATGAGTTGTTGCTACAATTGGCTCACAGAGTAGAAAAACATGAGTTCAAGCAGGCCCAATTACTACAGTGCATTCAAGGAGTCGCTGCTAGACTGGAATCATTTCAGACCGCGTTGGCAACCTCCCAAGTGGTGGCCGTGACTATGTCTGAGGCTGTTCAGTCTCCACCGGTTCCCGTCATTGCTTCCTCTGCCTCTCTACGTCTCCCTACTCCTGAGAGATTCGACGGGGACCCCAAGAAGTGTCGGGGCTTCTTGAATCAGTGCCTCATCCACTTTGAGTGCAATTCCGGATCATCTCCGTCTGAACGTATAAAAGTCCCATTTATTATTTCACTTCTTTCTGGACAAGCCTTGGCATGGGCCTCAGCCCTTTGGGAACATAATGTTCCTCTCTTACAGAATGCCTCTTCTTTTATTGAAGCCTTCCGCAAGGTGTTCGATGAACCGGGACGAGTAGTTCTGCCGCTTCTAGTCTCCTGAATCTATGCCAAAGCTCTCTGACAGTAGGTCAGTATGCTGTGCAATTTCGTACATTATCCTCTGAGCTAATGTGGAACAACGAAGCACTAGTGGCAACCTTCTGGCAAGGCCTAGCAGATCTGGTTAAAGACGAACTGGCTTTGGAGTTGGATAACCTCATCTCTTTATGTAACTGTATCGATCTTCATTTTCAGTAACGTTCTCTCGAAAGGTCTTCTTCCAGAAGTACTTTCCCTCACCTTGCTCCACGCTTCTCGAATCCTACTCCTCCAGACGAACCTATACAGATAGGCCGCTCCCGTCCCTCGCCTGAGGAGACATTTGAAGCAGAGCTTGTGTCTTTACTATGGAGAATCCTGTCATTCGCTTTCCACCTGCACGAAGAGGCTGGGAAAAGCCCTCTCCTAATCAGTGACAGTGAGGTCGGTTTAGGAGTGAATCTTACTACTCCCTACATCTCTGCTAATCCAGACTTCTTGATGACCATCTTGCTAGACACTCCAGCAGGCCCTCATATAACTTCTGCCTTTGGGGTTTCCGAGAATTGCCTCAGTCGCTCCTTCTCACCGCCGTGCATGGGAATAGAGTTTCTAAAGGTTCAGTTTCCTGAATTACTTCCCTGGTTCGGCTGACGGTAGGGGTGCTCCACACAGAGACTATTGAATTTCTGGTTCCTCCTCAGTCCATTAATTCTATTATTCTGGGGCTTTCGTGGCTCAGCTCCATGCACCTCAACTCGACTGGAGATTGGCTCAAGTTACGTCATGGGGGTCTCAGTGTTTCAAGAAGTGTCTTCCTAGAGTCAAGTTCCCTGTTGTATCTTCTCATCCCAGCCTGAGCTTCCCTCTCCCTATGTTCCTTTCCGGGACGTCTTTTGCAAAGCTTTTTGGAAATACTCCCTCCTCATCGCTCGTGGGATTGCTCAATCGAGTTGGTACCAGATAAACCCATTCCTAGAGGAAGAATCTACCCCCTTTAGTTGCTTGAAAATCAAGCTATCACTGCATCCGAGGCCCAAAAGTAAGCATTCTGTGCGGCCTCTGTTCTAGTCCAGCCTAACCAGGAGAAGCCCTTCTTCCTCAAGGTGGATGCCTCTTCTGTTGGTGTGGGAGCATTACTTTCACAGGAATCATCTGCCAGCTCGTTTTGTCCCTGTGGATTCTTCTCCAGGAAATTTTCTCCATCTGAGCATAACTATAGTATTGGGGACAAAGAGTTGCTTGCCATCAAATCTGCCTTGGAAGAATGGCACCACCTCCTTGAAGAAGCCATCCATACAGTCACAGTAGTCACTGACCACAAGAACCTTACTTACGAGATACCTGCTGTCTGGACCCTCGACAAGCTCGCTGGTCTTCGTTCTTTAGTCGCTTTAATTTGAGGCTCACCTATCACTCTGGTGTCCAGAATTTTCGTGCGGATGCCTTGCCCAGGTCCTTTGATGAATCTGACCTGTCCCTTGTCTCCGAATCTCGGCCTATGGTCGAGCCCTCCAGCACTGTGGCCATTACTAGAACTGCGCCTAGGACTACCTACGCCTGCTGGTTGTTCTTACCTGGACCCGCATCTCCGTCTGAAGGCTCTTCGCTGGGCCCACTCCTCTAAATTTGCAGGTCATGCTGGCTGTAAGAAAAAGATTGCCTTGCTATCTCAAAATTATTGGTGCCCTAATCTTCGGTCTGATACCCATGAATTTGTCGCTGCCTGTACAGTCTATGCTCAAAGTAAATGCCCCAATTCGTTCCATTGAACAGGTTACCTTCCGCCCCCAAGCTTGCTCAAGTTTTTATCAAAGAATTTTTCCTTCTCCAGGGATGTCCACGAGAAATTATATCTGACCGCGGAGTCCAGTTCGTTTCGCGCTTTTGGGGGGCCTTTTGTAAAGACTTGGGAGTCGAGCTGAAGTTTTCCTAAGGCTATCATCCGCAAACCAATGGCCGTGTGAACAAAGACCTCGGGGTATATCGCCGTTGTTTTTCCTCAATCAATCTGAATGGATTGATTGTATATCTCCGTTGTTGTTGTTCCTCCAACAATCAATCCGAATGGATTGATTTTCCTCTTCTCAGGCTTCTACAGTCCCTGCTGCACGCTCGCTTGTCCATGATTTGTGTTATATTTGGACTTCTGCTAGAGAAAATTTATTGAAATCCTCGCAACAGTATAAACTTTCTGCTGACCACCACCGGAAGATGGTTCCTGTTCTTCAACCTGGGGACAAAGTATGACTCTCCACTCGACATCTCAGACTACGGGTACCGTCCATGAAGCTGGCCCCTCAAGTTATTGGTCCCTTTCCTGTTACCCAAGCCATTAATTCCGTTACTTACAGACTTCTCTTTCCCCCTCTTAAGGTTCACAATACCTTTCAAATCTCTCTGTTGAAACCTCTAGTGCTTAATAAATTTACTCATATCCCCCCCAGCCCTCCCCCGTTTCATGTACAGAAGGTGAGGAGTATGAAATCAGTCGCATGCTAAATGTTCGTCGACTTCATTGGCACACCCAGTATCTGGTCCACTGGAAAGGCTTCAGATCTGAAGAAAGATCCTGGGTGAACGAAGAGGATCTTCATGCCTCCCATCTCTTGTCTGCCTTTCTAAAGAGACTATCTTGTGATTCATATAAATAGAAAATACAAAAGAAGGAGAGGAAATTGGCCCTATCGCACTAGTGGGGAGCATCAGCCCAATATAGCAATCAAGGCAGGTAAAAACCTGTAACAATCTAGCTATATGGGGTGCAACCTGTCGTAGAGGTATACGTATGGAATTGAGAAGAAACAAAGAGAATAATTAGGTGATAAAGATAAAATATAACTTTTATTGGTTCACTAAAACAGCGAGATATTTAGGAAATCTATAATAAAAACAATGTGTAATTAAAACTGGCTGGATGCATGCTTTGCCATAATTATATGTAGTAATATGGGAGTAGCATGGGTAAAAAGGTAGCTCAAAAAGTGCCTAATAGGGAATCAAACTCCCCTCAAATAAATCCAAAATTAGGTATGATAATCTTAGTGTATCAGCAACTGGTGTGAAGTAGGAAGGAGGAAACCCCCTGCTATTATCTATAGTACGTGGACTAAAGTCTGCTGCTAGGAGTGGGAGGTATAATCACAGCTCCCTCAATAGCGTTCAATGAAGAATCCAGATAATCGCTGCGAAGCGATACAGCCCAAGGCTAAATCAAATTATGGGAGGCGTATTGCAGACTACCTATACAACGCTCCACTGACTCTGGACATAATTGAGCTAAACAAATCAACCTATGCAAAGTAACTCCTTCTGAAATTAGCAAAGAGGCAAGAGCATCCAGCGAGACGCCGACGCGCGTTTCGCTGAGAGTGCTAGGTCTAGATTTTTCTTAGTTTTTTATTTTGCACATAAGAAAAATATTGACTGTTTTTCATGTAGCACACTAATACTTGATAGCTTATTTGTACACTGAAATATAAAGTTGATCTAGGAAAAAAAAACAGTATTTTCCTTTTGTGCAAAATAATAAACATGCACCCCTTGCATTACAACATGGATTTGTCCAGAAAACTTAAGTAAGAAGACTTACTCAAATTCTTGCCTAAGTTTCTTAATGAATAAGGCCCAATAACACTAGCATATGATTATTATTATTTTTTATTTATATTCCCACCAGTCATATTACGTCAGTGGTGTACTAAGAATATGTCATTAATTTCAGCCCCTTCCCCATTGGAGCTTGCATTCTATAATTTCTTACCGCACACACAGACAAGGGTCCATCTGGTCAGAAGCCAATTAACCTACCAGTATGTAGGTTAACACAACAGATAGGGCCCTGGTTGGAATTGAACTCATGACCCTAGCGCTGTGAGACAACAATGCTAACCACTGTGCCAACTTTCTGTCCATAACTATCAAACTATTACTTTCTGTTCTTTATTTGCTCTTGTTGAGCAGGTAGATGTACTAGGTATATTTTCTGCCTATCAGTGAGTGCGATAGGTAACCCCATAAATGTTCTGGGATTGGTTGAACCTGTGTCTAGCAAGCCGTCTTTTCAACACTCCTGTCTTATACCTATCCCTCAAGTCTTCACCCAGGGGAAGCAGTGTTGTGCCCCAAAGGGGGGAAGCAGTGTTGTGCCCCAAAGGGGGAAGCAGTGTTGTGCCCCAAAGGGGGAAGCAGTGTGGTGCAATAGGGGAAGCAGTGTTGTGCCCCAAAGGGGGAAGCAGTGTTGTGCCCCAAAGGGGGAAGCAGTGTGGTGCAATAGGGGAAGCAGTGTTGTGCCCCAAAGGGGGAAGCAGTGTTGTGCCCCAAAGGGGGAAGCAGTGTGGTGCAATAGGGGAAGCAGTGTGGTGCAATAGGGGAAGCAGTGTTGTGCCCCAAAGGGGGAAGCAGTGTGGTGCAATAGGGGAAGCAGTGTTGTGCCCTACAAGGGGAAGCAGTGTTGTGCTCGACAGGGGGAAGCAGTGTGGCACAGTAGGGGAAGCAGTGTTGTGCCCCACAGGGGGCAGCAGTGTGGTGCAATAGGGGAAGCAGTGTTGTGCTTCACAGGGGGAAGCTCCTTAATGTGTGACAGCTTCACGTCACTCACTAATACATTGGTGCCAATGCTGCAAAAATGTCTGGATGAAGCAATTCTTCATTCTACATAGAATATAGGATTTGCTTGCTAAATTCAACCTGTTGTCCTGCCTGTCTTAATCTAATTCTCATATAAAGATGTTAAATTGTAGTTTGCTTCCACATAGAGCGCTGGCAGACGTTTTGTGAGCTGAATCATAAATTATGAGTATGGAGCCTATTAATTCAATAGGAATCAGTAACATCACTGATGGTAATGTCATCATTTCCTAGAGCAGCGATTCCCAACCAGAGTGTCAAGCTTCCAGTCTTGTCCCTAGAGTCTATGAGTGACAGGTGAAGACAATTAAAAATAATTTAAAATAATGTAATAGGGATTACATATAAATATTATTCTAATTGTAAATGACAAGTGGGTCAAAACACCAAAAAGTCACTTACAGACCAGTAATTCTGTCTGTCTACAGCTGCCATAATTGGGAAGAGCGAGGAAAAATATAAAGACACATTGAGTGGCACAAAGCGTAATTTGGTAAATACAGGCAATGCTCACTTAGCCACGTTCCACCACCAAGACACCGGTAATTTTGGGATGTTCAATATATAACAGTTTGTGTTCTCTTTATGGAGACTGGTCAGAATTATTGTAAAATAAACATACGTTCAGTAGACTCAAAGTCAGTGAATAATACAGTGGAAAAGGAAACTTTTTCAGGAAAGAAGATGTCTTGTACAAAATACATAGTCCCATTTGATGTCCAATATCATCATAAAGTCCCATGTAATGACGAGTGTGTAATACAGAACACATTCTGGCAGTAGATATACAAAATATTATAATATACCCAGCACTAATATCAATTACACATATCCCCGTTGAGGCCAGTAGTGTGCTGCTTTCCTGTCACAGCGTCCCCGTTTGGCCATTCAATGCACATGGGCCTATTGTGCCCCACGGGTCATGCTGGCTTCCCCTATTGCGTCACACTGCGTCCCCCTGTGGGGCTCAACACTGCTTCCCCCTGTGAGGCACAACACTGCTTCCCCTACTGCGCCACACTGCTTCCCCCTGTGGGGCGGCACAACACTGCTTCCCCTACTGCACAACACTGCTTCCCCCTGTGAGGCACAACACTGCTTCCCCTACTGCGCCACACTGCTTCCCCCTGTGAGGCACAACACTGCTTCCCCTACTGCACAACACTGCTTCCCCTACTGCGCCACACTGCTTCCCCCTGTGGGGCGGCACAACACTGCTTCCCCTACTGCGCCACACTGCTTCCCCTATTGCACCACACTGATTCCCCCTGTGGGGCACAACACTGCTTCCCCTATTGTGCCACAACAATGCTTCCTCTATTGTGCCACACCGCTTCCCCCTGTGGGGCACAACACTGCTTCCGCTATTGGCCCCACAGGGCACCTTGCCTCCCCTGTTGTACACAACAGTACACAGCTTCCCTATGTAAGTTTCCCGGTGCTAGAACAATATGGGGAGATTCAATTCAAATTGCCCTAATTTTCTTGATGCCCCTATTGCTGGCTATTACGGTAAGATATTTCCTCTCATTTTTCTGCGAACCTCTATCGGACACGAGGAAAAACAAGCGGAAATTTCTGCTAAAGCTCAGACGCGATGCTTCTGTGTGGAGTATTCCGGAGACACAGCGCATCACTTCGTGCCAAATTGAATCTGCCCCTAGTGTCAATAGATGTGGTGAGATTTATTTATTGTGACAGCTTTTGTCCTCAAATAATGAAGCCTCAAGTTCTTTTTTGTAACTGAGGAAAATGTGTGAAATGTTTTAAAAATGTGGGAGCTAAAATTGTATGCTAAACATTTTCTCCACACAGTTTGTCTTCCGTTGGTATTACAACATGGCCTGTAAATCCCAAAGTACAGTTCATGGGGGGTAAAAATAAAAAGTTTAAGCAAAAACAAAATGTCATCATGTAAAAACATTCACAGAAATGTATTAATCCACTTGTGAATTACACAATTTAAGACTTGTTTATTCTTACAATAAACACACCAATTTTATGAATTCATATCAACATATGTAAAAGTTATATTCAATAGAAATAAGTGGATAAAAGTTACAATTATTGTTTGAGGTATATGTTCCATATAACACAATGACAAAAGATGCAGTATGGTACAAATTAAGACTTATAAACGTCTGTGACTCTTCAAAAATAAACAAATCAAAATCATATGGTTAAATAAATTTATTTAATAGTTTATGGTGGTTTACAAACGTAAAATGTTAACTGTAATGACGATTAGTATAACCAAGGAATAAAATAAAGTACGTTAATTAAAAAAAACAAGATGAAAAAATAAAACGACGAATGGAAATAACACTTCTTTTTCGTTACGACCATTTGTTAAAATGTACATCTAGGACAGTTATAAATGAATCTCGAAAAAAACTAAAAACGTAAAAAGATTAAACAAACAGGAGAATTGTTTTACAATTTTTTTTGCAATAATACATCAGGAAGAGATTTAAAATGCTATTTTTTTTGTTTGTTTTAAAACATACCATAGTTTGAAAATTTTATATGGCAGTGCAAAAAAATAAAATAAAACTGTACTTTAAAGGTGCTATATACAGCAGATTTAAAAAGATCACTTTTCACATTGGTATAGCAGTGCTGAAAAAAAGATAACATACTGGCTGTAAGACCAGAAATGGTCGGAGGGTTATCTTAACAAGTGTTGGAGGAACGTTGAGACCTCCATGGATGATAGATCCAACATTCCTGGGGAACACTAAAAGCAATGGTGATCTATGAAGTATTGCAAACCCAATGTCAACCTATCAATTTAAAAAATATATACAGTACTTTAAGTGCTTTAGAATTTCCGCAGTCCAATCCGTTCCCAACTAAAGAATCTTTTTTGTTTTTTTGTTCCCATCGAGGTATATCTTGCATGGACAACTTTATCATACACACGGTTTACAGGAATGTAAAATGCTACGTAGATGTATTTATATTATTATTGTCCAAACTTGTCGAAAGATTCTGATGTAAACTGGGTGGGTGAAAGCGAATCCATACAGAACCCTTTGGTTATTGCGCAAGCTCCTTCTGGGTTTCCTCTTTCCTCTATGGAATTACCAATGACCAG
Organism: Mixophyes fleayi; assembly: GCF_038048845.1. Lineage (NCBI taxonomy): Eukaryota > Metazoa > Chordata > Amphibia > Anura > Limnodynastidae > Mixophyes > Mixophyes fleayi. The sequence goes on from NC_134412.1 coordinate 73,893,235, forward strand.
ATTTTGAAGTCTCTGTCGTTCTTGGGCTTGCTTTGCTCTGTTGGCGATGTACCTCACTCTGCTCTGGCTTCTGGAGGACGTCCTCCGAAGAAGATTCATACCGTCGTCCTCATTCTGAGCAGGATGAAAGTCAGTGGGGGACGTGATGTCGTTTTCTTTCTCAAAACTCGTTAGCCTTTTAAGTTGCTCTGTGAGTGAATCTGTAGACTTAGCGGAAGCGGTCATACCGCCTGGTCTCCTCTGGGCTCTCATCGATCTTGTGATAAAGCTTCTGCTTATGCTTCTGTATTTGCTTTCAAAATTGCATGAAATATCATCGGAGGTCAAGTCTCCAAGACTTTTGGACATTGACTGGGCGGTTGGTGGTTTGTTATCGGAGGTGGACTTCCTAGTTATCTGTTTGAGGCTCTCTACATACAGTCTGTTCCAAGTGTTCCTTCGTGGTAAGGGTGGTAATACTTCTTCGGGACTTCTGGCCAGTGGTCTAGGAAAAAGTTCATCTATTGCTTTGTTACCGGTTATCAAATTAGGGTTGGACTTGCTTTTCGTTACTCCTAAAGAGATTTCTCTTGCTAAAGTAGTTGCCGATCTTGGTCTTATGGTGTTTTGTAAACAAATACTTTCAAAGTTATCATTAGGTATATCAAGACTGAGCAAACTTTTCTGTGCTAAATTGGGCAAAGACAAGTCAATCACTGTGTCGTTTGACGATTTACTGGAAGACGAAGACATACTGTCCCTGTGACTGTTCAATTCGAGTTTGCTCCATATCTTATCATTAGTTGTGGCATCAGAATACACCTCGGCCACAGGGGACTGACATGCAGGATTTATACTTAAGGCTGAGCTATTTGAAACATGATTTTCACTCTTCGTTCTTCTCACAGGTACAGGTGGGCCAGCACGGGCCATAGATGGCTGTTGGACAATCCGATCAGGCCTCGGTCTTAGAACAGCAGAAACTAGAGGTTGTGTTAGCGGGTTGAGCCTTATTTGCTTTTCTGGAGGCTTAGTGACTTTATTTGCCTCTGAGGTGCCGCTGCTTTGCAGAAGATATCGTTCACCTTGACTCTCTCTTAATTTACAGTGTTTGGTGCCATCTCTAGAAATATCAGCTAATAAAGACATTCCCGGCTTCATGTTGGTAGAATTCAAGGTAACCTTGTTTTCATGTTTGCCGTTGACATAAATGAGTACATCTGCATTTTTATCATTGCACGGTCGTTCTTGCATTTTTTCAGTACCTGTAAACGGACCATTGGCCACTGTAAATATCATAGCTACTGCAGGGTCAGGGTTTAGTTTGTTTGGGTTTAGTCTGTGCATGTTTTCAGTGGTTCTAGCTACACCAGGACAATCAGCTTGAGATCCCACTGGATAACACTCTTTACGGTCTTGATTTCTGATTGAGGCGACAGGCTGGAGAAATGCTGGACCAAGAGGAGGTATTTCCTTGGCAAAGTTGGATTCTTCTGTAATAGTTTCAAGACTGCATAAAGAAGAGACCGACCTGTAAATTGAGATTTGTCTGGAATCTAAAAGGGGGGAGAAAAAAAAAGGAATTTTAAATCAGTAACCAAATATGACCCAAGACAAGTCTTGTTTTAAACTAGAACAAGCTGTCACATACATATAAGCATTAAATTGCAAGCTGAATATAATAACAGAGTATATGAAGGATGTCGGGCATCGTGTGGGTCACAAATAAACCTTGGAGGTCTTCATTCAACAAGAAACCAGTTGGATAGGCTGATTTTACAGTATAATATTAATCCATCCACACAATACTGTTAGAAGAAATGAATTCTTCATCGTTATGCTGAATTACAGCAGTAACTGAACAGTTAATATAACAGGACTTATTAAATAAAAGTGTGTAAAGACCAAATGATGCATTGTAACCCATAGCAACCGGATATTAGCTAGAAAAGTAATAATCGTTGGTGGCGAAGGATTACACTTCTATATTAAAACAGTGGAAGTAGAAGTCCTTATGTTTATTAGTAGAGTGTATAGGAACTGTGTAATTCTGAAATGTGTAAATGAGGACAGAATAGATTATAATAAATGCACATTGTACACCGAGTCTTAACATGAATACATAAATTTAACATTAGTACATATTAAAAATCAAATAAAAGTAGACTAAATAGTCATACAAATAAAATATACCTAAATGTTATCCGACTCAAGTCAAAAGTTGACAAATGAAGCAACAAAATATTTGTTTCTTAAATAGAAGGAATAAATGGTGCACACATGTGGTCAATATTTTCTATGAACTGCAACTAGGTAACCTGCTTAGTGGTGTTACAGGTATCCTGGAGAGGTGAGGTGGAGGGGGTTTTGGAATATTCTAATGCTAATACCAAGACAACAATTGTATGCATCTGTATAACACACTCATGAAAGCACAAACCATTTAAAAATCTGCAATTTATGTCACTCTCGTACTCTGACCAAGGAGGAGGAATTGGCAGTCACATGCCAATGTCTTACACTCTTATACAGTATACTCTTATACAGTTGTTTAAATAACACAAGTGATAAAACATGCAGACTGACACTACATACACACGAGCATTGCAAAACAATGCTGGTTGAAGCACAGATAAGTCGAGCTTTGAGATGCATTCATTAACATGTCTCAAACATGCACCGCAGCAGAGTGTACTATATCGCTTACAGGCACTAGATGATCATTACCATAGGAACAGAGGTGGAAGTGGGGGGTGTATACGGGGGGTATGCCGTACCGCCACTTCTCCTACTGCCTTTATTGTAACACTATCAAGTTCCATTCACTTACATTTCCATTACATTTTTAATACTGCCACTTCTAAATTTCCATACTGCCACTGCATAGAACCCCATTATATTGATACCAAGGGTTAAGGATTGTGAACGGTGCAGGAAGAGTCAAAATTTACACAATGCAACGTGAAACGAAAGCTGGTCAGAAAGTGTGTACAGGTCCATTGTTTTTATAAGCCCCGGTATCGTAATGCAAGTACTAGTCTTTCATGATGTCTATTAAAATTACTTTGAGCGTTTTAAATGGCTATGTGTACCAACCATAGAAAGCCTCACACTTCTGCCATTACAGTAACCATACACGTAAAGCCGATTGGTAACCCTGCATCTCTATGCTGTCTTGCAAATAGGCGATTATGATAAAGACACAAAACTATACAATTTTGAAATAGTAGATTTTTTTCATTGTGTGATGATTTTTCATTTATCGGTTTCATATATTATATTAGTGTCAAAATTTCAAACTACCTTCATAAAGCAATTCTTATTAAATATTTTGGGTTTTTTGTTCCCTAAAAGAATGACATGCAAAGTTCACTGAATACACAACACAGCATGCAAACAGACTACAACATCTACGTGCAGATACCGTCCGGACAGAATGTAAAGAAACAAGGCTCAACGCAGGAAACAAAAAGAGAGTGACTGAACTTCACAGACAATACCTCTCATTATCCCTATCCGTTTCCTTCAAATGCCGCTGTTCTGCTTCTACCGTGACAACATAGAACAGCGCCACCATGCATATAGGCTGAAAGTGGTACTGCAGCACAAAAACTGCGTTAGAGGTCATAAATTTAACAAGACATTTTGCAACGGTGATAGAAACCTTGCTCACTAAACAGAGGGCATACATTTTATCTATTATTATAAAGAGGTAATTGACTTCCCTTTCAACACATATTAAGCTCTCTCACAAACAAATTATAATCTGAATGCCAACTATTAGCAGTGTCTATTACGGTGTTACTCAGTCACTATCAAAAGTCACCGATATTTCTCCATGTCGTAATCCACAATTTTAAATGGATATTTAAGAGGTATTGACCAGAAAAGAAATAAATACAAATCACATAAACACCCTTTTCTGTGTGGGCTGGGGACCCAATGCTAGTCCATTACCTTAACTCGTTTGTCCTTTCAGTCTTTTACTAGGGAGACAGAGAAAGTACAAGTGTAGAGGCAAAACACAGGAGAGTAGTTAGTCAAGGAAGAGGTTTATTCTCAACATAAAGTGGTGACTACACGGACACACGTATCTGAACAGATGTTGCTAAGTGATGTACTCCAATCAGAGTGTATTAGGCTTCAAATAAACAATGCGAGCCATATAAAACTGGTGCACAGATATTTGCGCAAACAATGTCCTGTAACTCACAGCATTCTGTTGCATTCCAAGTTCCATTACAGAATTCATGGGGGGCAGCATGATGGCTCAGTGGTTAGCATTTCTGTCTTACAGCACTGGAGTTCAATTCCCGACCATAGCCTTATCTGTGTGGAGTTTGTATGTTCTCCCCGTGTTTACGTGGGTTTCCTCCGGGTGCTCCGGTTTCCTCCCACACTCCAAAAACATACTGCTAGGTTAATTGGCTGCTATCAAATTGACCCTAGTCTCTGTCTGTGTGTGTGTTTTAAGGAATTTAGACTAAGTCCCAACGGGGCAGGGACTGATGTGAATGAGTTCTCTGTACAGCACTGCAGAATTAGAGGCGCTATATAAATAAATGGTGATGATGATGATTATGCAACTGGTTGGGGTCTAGTTGGTATGCGTGCAACATTTAACTTGCTTCTGTGTATATAGTGATTTTAAGTCCTCAATTTCTAAAGTCCGTAGCTTGCATACAGCATTGTTTGTGTCATTTGGTACTGGTAGACACTGTTCAACATAGAATGGAGGACAGTATATCAAGCATATCTATCACCTTCATATATTGTGATACGAGTCCAAACGGGCACTTGTGAAAACAAACATTCCACTGCTTCGGATGTTGTACCAGCTGACCTAACTTGGTGATGCTTATGTGGAGAAACAGCAGTGAGTCTAAAGCAATATGCTACTGAATAGAAGTCACATTAAGTCTTACGTCTGTTCCTTCCAATAGGCAGGCGTCGCTGGAGAATTACCCAATGAGGCGCTTCCCCTGTTCCTCCCAGTCCTGACCAATAAAGTATTGCGTTATGAATCTCTAGTGACTGGGAGGAGCTAGGCAGAGAGTGGAGGCTCCTTACTGGGTGTAATTCATCCATGTATGCAGCAATGCCTGCCTAATGGAAGACAAGATGAAATATGTACGTCTTTGGGTCGGACGTCTACCTAACCTAACCCTGGTGTGTGCAGGATTCTGTGCCTGCGGTAGGGAAGTTATTTACAGTAAAACAATTTCACTACAAAAGTGTCTTTTGGAGACCTAGTACCCATTGGTGTTAATTACATGCATTTTACTAGCATCTGTAATGCCAATAGGATACATATAAACAGGGGTGACATGGTTTCTAGTGACACCACGCCCACTATTGCTATCACTAGTGTTTGCTAGCATTGCGTTTCCATTTTCGGAAGGCATCTTGCTTCATGAATTGTGTTCGCTGCGCGTAAAAGGAAAACTATTTCAGAATTATGGGACACTGCTATGTGAAAGAACGATCCTCTGTAATGTGGTGGTTGCCATAGAGACAGAGGAACAACTCAATGGGGCAGATTTAGTTAGTTCCGTAGAACATCGCGGCTCTGCATATTACCATTTACACGGTAAAAAGTAACGCTCACTTTTGCTCATGTCTCTGTGGGGCGCGAGCAAAAGTGAGCGGATATTTGACTAAATCCCCCCAAAAAAATCGCGTGACGTCTCATGGCCGTTCCGGGACATTAAGCGGCGATTTTGATTTTTTACAATTCAATCTGCCCCTATGTCTGGAATATTTTTTAACCTATTTTTAGAATTCAATGAAACTGAGTACACACCATAGTGCAGTGCTCCAATGAAGGGTGCTGGAGGCAGAGTTATTAATGCGGCAGAGCTGGGGCCTTAGGTTTGACGCCAAACAGGCAATCTGCGTGGAACCACGGTCCAAAGGTTACTTAGATTCTGTCTGAATTTGTCTTTCTGTAGTAGGAAATTCGATTGTAAGCTCCACTGGGACAGGGAGTGATGTGTCGGAATACAGTCCTGTGATTGTATATGTCTGTTTTGTATCTATGGATGTACAGTAATAATCATAATCAGCGAATGACTACAGGTGAATACGTAGCTATTAAACTTCAGCAACAACTTTCCACTTACTAAATGTAGATTGTATTTCATTAATATTGACAGAAGCTGTTTATTTCACCTGTGAGTTCAATCCCTGAGCTTGCACTTCAGCTGGACACAAGTGTCTCATTAGTGACTTGTGTCATTAGATGTGTGTAATGGGTATAAATTGGACAATTACAGAGATAAGGAGAACAGAGAGGTACATCAGGCTGCAGGCCGTGGCATTAAGTAAGAGTTCTGGCATGTTGTTTACCCATGTGAGGGTATAATGACCTGCCATCTACATACATAGATGTTCATGTAACGGATCTATCACCTACTCTGCACAGGGGAAATTGTACATTACGATGGGAGTATTTCATCGAACATCCTTTTCTATACTTTATTCCTATTTACTCACATTAATGATTGAGTCATATATGCAGTTATTCATTTGTCCATTCTGCCTGCTGTTTTACTTTAATTATCCCTATGGAGTAGACTGCCATTGTGAAATCCTGGGGGTAAATGTATTAGAGCGCGACATTTGCAAATCCCCGATATGCGGCGACTTTGACAGCTAAATATAAAACGGCAACGTCTTTAAAGGCAAATCTTGCCTTTAAAGCACATTGCCGTTTTAAATTTAGCTGTCAAAGTCGCCGATTTGCAGAAATCGCTCTTTAATACATTTAATCCCAGGAGTATTATCCTGGAATTTCCTTGAGACATTTTTTGTCCTGGTTGATTCTGACGATACACATGGGAAACTATGTGGGCTACATGGGTTAGTTAGTATAGGGTTCAAAAACCACACTGGGGTGTGCAGGAGCTTGTTCCATTTTTTGGATACACATGGGAACATCACATGACTAGTTATCGCTATGAGCGATTATGAAGGACGACACTTTGTGAACCAGCTAGAATATCCTTAGAGACGCCTAACTGCAGACTATTGCACTTCTGTGGCAATGGGGAGCTCACATTGGTGAGTTACGTGTAAACTCACAAGTCTGCTGGGTCCATTTTACTTGCAGGGAATCTATATTTTATTTTGTCTCCTACTCTTGATGGATGATAAAAATACAATTTAGCAAAAACAAAAATCCATCTTGAACCTCACATATCTGTCATCTCCTTTTTCTCTGTTCTTCATAATGGCAAAGTTCCCACTAATTTGTACTGTTTCCTGCATGTTTTATTATGTTCACTTCTCCAGTTCCACATTACACAACAGATTTTTCCCCTTTAAAATTTGGTGTCAATTTGATTTATTCTCTGCTTTGACAATTGATCACAAACAGGGGGGCAGCGCAGTGGCCTAGTGGTTAGCACTTCTGCCTCACAGCACTGGGGTCATGAGTTCGATTCCCGACCATGACTTTATCTGTATGAAGTTTATATGTTCTCCCCGTGTCTGTGTGGGTTTCCTCCGGGTGCTCTGGTTTCCTCCCACACTCCAAAAACATACTGGTAGGTTAGTTGGCTGCTATCAAAAATTTACCCTAGTCTGTGTCTCCCTCCCTCTCTGTCTGTGTGTATTAGGGAATTTAGACTGTAAGCTCCAATGGGGCAGGGACTGATGTGAGCGAATTCTCTGTACAGCGCTGCGGAATTAGTGGCGCTATATAAATAAATGATGATGATGATGATGAAACAGTGCTTAAGTGAAGATGGTGCATCTAGTGATCTTTGTGCCTTGATACCACCCACTTTATCTCTGCGTTCCTGACTGTGAGATCTACATGGACACTGCACTTAGTAACACTGTCAAGTAATAGAACAAAAATAAATTGCTCTGGTTGGAAAAGTAACATCACATAACAATATAGGTATTACACAACACATAGACAGACAATATATATCAATAGACAAAACAATGTAGCGATTAGAGTAATGGCACTAGCGTCTACACAAACTACAACCACGACACTAAATGAACAGACTATAGAATTCCACGCTGTGGCTGATGTTCTACAACGGAGATGGTGGGAGGTGATATATATCTTACCAGTGAAGAATATAGGGGATTTACTTCGAATTTCCTCCAACTTTTGAATGAATAAGGCATTCATTTCCCCTTGTAGGGTGCCCATTTGCCTTCGAGAATTTTCGTGCCAGCTCATAGACAATGCTGGGCTTCCAATGCTCTCTAGGCTGCTGGAGTTAGAGGATATTGAACCACTGCCGACAGCGACCAAATTGACAGTGCTTCCATACCTGCCACCTGTCTGGCATTGCCATCTTTGTCTAGGATGACCTTTCACCCCAGCACATTTGGATTCTCCATTTTTCTTTCCCGGTATTACATTGGACTGAGAGTTTCTGGGTGGATCATCAACATTGCCATTGTCACTGAGAGCTAGTAAGTCTGTCTGCTGCCGCCTTGGTTGATCTGTGATACCGTAATACGTCAACTCTAATCTTTCTTCTTGCACACCGCTATACTGCCCGCGAGCGGGAACATCATTTATAACTGGTTTGCTGCTGGTGTGGTCACTCCACTTACAGTCTAAATCTGGACTCTCTTTAGAGCCAATCATACATTTCATACAGTTGGTTGCCATCCCGATCCTACCTGAGCCATTCATGGCACAACGGGCAAACACACCTGGTTTATGAGCAGGACTGTCCAGAGGAGGGACTCTATCAGACCTCCGCAACGATTCACAGAACGTCGTCCCCCTAGATATTCGAACATGGCTTTTGCTTTTACCAGAGCTTAACCTCTTACCTTTCAAACTCTTTCTGTGTAATTCCGTGGGAGTGCCGTCCTGGGACGAAAGAATCGGAGAAGCGCTTTCAGACTCTTTATCAAAGCGCGGTATAGAGGAATCGTCCGCCTCCCTATCTTCACTCGCTCCTTCTGAGCTGTTGTCCTTGGAGTCAATTGCAATTTCTGGAAAGCCCTTTTTGTTTTTTTGCTGACCTTTAGTCGGAGCGCTGGCAGTTCTTCTCAATATGTGACTACTAATGGAATGCTTCCGGTGAAACTGTCCAGCAGCATGACTGTCCAGAGATGCTTGCTTTGGATTTCTCAGAAACAGCCCTTTTAATCCCACGGCTTGTTTGACCTGAATGGAAGTCAACCAGAAAAACAAATAAAATTAACAGTTGCTTCAGGCAATGTGTAGTGAGCATGTGTAATGTTATGGGTCCTCCACATCTAAGGTGAAAACTCTCGGTCCAGAAAAACATGACAAAAAAAAAAAAAAAGAATGGTCAAAATAAATATTTTTAGGGACACTGTAATAGTTTTCTAAGCACTGATTAAAAAAAAATAAAAAAAAAAATGATGGCACTAAATTTTTGACATGTTTTTGAAACATTATACCAAAAACACAATTTGTTCCTATATTGCTAATTATTTTACTTATTTCAACATATGTTTCAGATCAGACAAATGCAGGAATGGTCCAGGTCCCAGGGCAGAAGAACTATAGCTTTACTAGATGAGAAAGATCTAATTATAATTTTTTTTTCTATAGTTCTTTACTAGGGTATGTATTCATGGGTGGCTTAGAGCGGTTGGTGTGCTGCCCTGCAGCATTCTTTGAATGGTGAATGCAGCATTAACACACCGTGACTGCTGACAGTGTGATCCTCATAATGATCTACTGAGCTACATGTTGAGGTCTGTGAGCAGAGAAGAAGGGAAATATAGTATGTACTTTATAATTATTATTCCGGTAAAGGTGCTACAAAGATCTTCAGCAAACCTTGGCTGCGCTATATAACAATAAATTATAATATTTTGGGATGGACAAATGTAGATGATTGGGGGTGAAGCCCCCATTAACATTTTACTATGAGACCCAGTCATTTCTAGTTATGCTCTGCTCTCAAAAGATTCTAAAATTATTTTTCAGAGCAGCTATAATACCCTATTTGATTTATTTAAAAACATATATATTGTGTGGAAAAACAGGTTCTGTTGAGTGTTTAAGCGATTTCTTTCCATATAAAGTTGGTATGATGACATTGTAATGATCTACAGAGGCCTATGTGTTCCCTTACAGGGTACATTTGTGGCTTTGCATATGTTGGAATAATGCTGAAAAATAGATATATGTTATTAGTGAAGATGCAAGTAATCGGTCACAAACTATAGCCCACAATTACTGGATGACAGAACAGCAATTTGATTTTTAAATGTCTGTTTCTTGATGCTAGAAGTTGGGTGAATTTACTTTTACAATTACTTTTTTAATATTATGATTATTTTACGAATTACATAAAAAAACCCAAAACCTTATGGCACCTACTTTTATGATTAAGAGTGAACATGCAAACATTTCACGTAAACAAATCAATATGTAAAGCAAAGAAGAACAAAAGAATTAACCTGTTAAGAACTTAAAAATAAAAAAATGTTTAACGTTAAAATAACAAAGCATGTAATTAAGGCTGGATGGTTTCCACACCCCCCAACCATACACGTACGTAATCCCATGGCATTGGTTTATTTGAGCAGAAAATGCACAATTAACAAGAACATGTCATGAACACAACAATGGCAATCAATACAGATACAGTGCAAATTGTGTCACACACACATATGGGCTTCTGAATTCTCACGGCAGAACGCTGGTTATATGGCTTTTGGCAGAAGCAAGAGATCGTCAGACCACAAGTTGTACTGTAGGTGGGTTTAGAGTATGAGTCAAGGAACAATCATTACATTCTCCTGGGTGAGCTGAAATGGTAAAGAATGTATTTCTGGCATTCTTGCAACATTCCGTTGTATATTTGCCAACCTCTTACTCACAATCTATAGAAACCGCTCAGGACCCCTGACATCTGTTACATCGTTTATAAATATACAATATGTTCTCAATGCCTCATGCATTATTAATAGGAGTATTTTCTGGATGTATTACAACTGTTGATTCCATCTGTATAATAATGAAGAAACAGGGTATATAATCATCAGCTATTTTGGCAAAATATATCAGCTGAAAACTGGAGTACAGGGAAGGTGGGCTGTAACCCATAGCAACCAGAGTATGTCATTTCTTTCTGGTACAGTTTAAAAGTGGAAAACAAATATAAAAAATAGGGTGCATCACGTTCTCCGATGTACCAGTTTTCATAAATGCCCTCCACAGTGAGGGTTTACAACTAACACTATTACATCAATGCAATATAAAATATAAGTCAGACGTAGAAACATGGCTTAAAGCACCAATCCCATGAAAATTATGAGGCGTTTTTTTTTAGCATAAATGACAGTGGTAGGTTATAAAAAGCCTTAAGAAGAAGATTGTTGGTAATTGCAAAATTTTCCTTGGTTTGTCTCTTCAGGCTGCTATTAATGATGTATAATTCTGCATGGTTTCATGAACTACCATGGCAACCACAGTCACATGGTACATGACGTAGTAAGCAGAGGGGCCTTATAGCTCCCCTATGAACTCTGTCAGCTCTGTAAACCTCAAAAGCATTCCCCCCTCTGACTTCATATGGCATATTGAGAGCTGTGAACCGGTGAATGTGCGACTGGCAGCCATCTCTTGTGCCCTCCAGGGAGAATTTGAAAAGGAGATTTGTAGGAGGATAGACATTTAAAGAAAATAAATAAGAGACCTATGTGGGATTGCTTCTTTAAGCACCAAACTGAACATAAATTTATGTTTTAGGTACATATTCAAAATGGAATTGTGAAACAACTAATTTACAGGGACCAACAACACATTTTTATATTTGTTGCTAATGATACTTAAGACTTTTAGGGTTTCATCAACTTTTTTTTCTCCATTGGGACAGAATACTTTCATCATAAAGGACGATAAATGGAAACCATAGCGGTCACTTCATAGAATATGAAATGTACACTAAACACAGGCCAAATCCTGTGTTCTGGGACAGCTGGTCATATAATAGATATATTATATATATCGCAACAGTTTTTTTAATGAAAAATGAAACAGGGTTGCTCTCCAAGTGAAATTCTGGCAATGCTTTTGACTCAAAATAGATTGGGACATGGATTTTGGAATTGTATTTTCACAGCATAAGATAATGGGGTCATGTCTGTTAATGAACTGTGAAACGCATCAATATTACAAGCTGCATATCCAATATTGACCCTTTTGGGACTGGGACCCATTAAAGCCCTAAACAGCTGTGTTTGAATGTCTACACTGGAATATATACGAAGGCATGGTATCTCGTGGGAGTTTGCTAGCTATATTGTTTGACATCGAGATCTATAAAAGACAATATATACACCCCATTATTTGTGAAAAGGAGAAGTTGGCAAATATACGGATTAACTTGAATGCAAACATTCTTTAACAAAGAAAAAAAATGATCAAATGCATTCACAAAAAGAGCATTGTGAAAAAAAGTATTTCAACTATGAAATGAATTTGTGGGTTACCAAGTATGAGAGTGAAATGCCGCTATTTGCAATGCATTTCCTATGTGCATTTACAATAAAATGAAATAAATGCACTAAAAACAAAAATAAAGTATTACATTGAATTTAATCAAGACGTTATTTGGCATCCTAAATCAAATGCAATATTATTTTGTTAAGTAAATAAAAAAAAATAAAGACACATTTAGAAGGCGATCCAGAATGGCTCATTTTTTTTAACAGATTTGGACTATTGTTTTTTTTTTAAATTAAAGATGCCTTCATTTTCATTATATAAGCAAAGATGACTAAACGGGGTTCAATGTCTGGGGGGTTTCCACCTTTAGTTCATAAAATTCTGAGGTAAAGTGGGCCAAAAATCAATTGAAATGGATAGAGGGTTTTTGTTGCTGACAGGAGATAAAAAAAACAAAAAAACAGCAAACAGCAAAACAACAACACGGACAAAAGAAAAATGTTGATCTTAATGTCGGAGGCTGTTGACCTGGGGAAAATATTGATTATAACTTCCAACTTGCTAGTAATAGAAGCCCTCTGGTGATTTTAGAAGACTTGAATAGATTTTTGCAATTATTATAAATGTGCTGTAAACAACAGCAACCAATTAGATAGTGACTTTGGTCCATATAGGACAGTGTAGTTCAATAAAAGCAAGTGGCTTGCTGGTTGCTATGGGTTACAGTAAATTTGTGCTATTTCTACCATGCTGTAACAGGGCAGAATCAATTTTGTGTTTTTCTCCTCCTTTCCCGCTATTTGCCTGGTACTTTTCCCATTATGGGTGGAATTCAGTAATTGGCGATTGGGCATCGTAACACGCACATTGGCAGCCATTATGGTAGAAATCTCTGCTCATTTCTCAGGTGCAAGGAAAATTGACCAAAGATTTCTGTCAAATCTCCGCCGCAAAGTGTGTTATGGAGATACTCCACGGCCAATTGAATTCTCCCCTATATGTTCATGAACTATCCGTTCCTGAAGAGGCTGAAAGACGCTTAAGCTTACATGGCATCACCCTACAGAATCCATATGATCTGTGGATCTCTAAAAGTACCATCAGTATCTATCGTTGTCAACTATTAGTTACATTTCTGACAGGAAAAAAATTGTCTGCTATTAAAAAATAAAAAAATACAGTGATTAATAAAATTATGATAGTTTCCTGGCAAAACTAAACTAACATAATTGGCACCACGTTGAATGGTTTGAGCCTTAATATTGCTTTAAATAATATTTTCAAGGGCTTGTAACCTTAGCAGCAGCCTTACAGGTGAACACATCTAGTTAGAGGGCTAATCGTCCAGACTCATAGCCCTGTATGACTTCGAGTGTCCCGCAGGGAGGAGAAAAAAATATATATTATTGATCCCAAATATGTGCATGTCGAAAACGTGATGATTGCAAAACAAACGGCAACACTGGAAAAGGGAACGTGCACCACAAACAAACAAGAATGAGAACACACAAAAGAGCAAAAGGTCTGAAATGCTGACTGGCATGTTTTCACCCTGGATCAGCTTCATAAATGGTCTTTGTGAGGCTGTGAACGGCCTATTAGTAGTAAAACAATCCATACAATGAACTGGCTGTTTTAATGTGTCAGTAGGAAACAAGGATGCGTATGACTGGTCGGAAAACATGCAGAATGTGTGAGTGTCTCTCACTCACTACACCTTCCTGTGACATGAGGGGGGTACCTTCATGGCTCCTAAATAGTCTCTGCTTCTAAAAGTAGATTTTTGACACAGAGAAGTCCACTGAAATCACAAACAGACAGAGTAAAGGCAAATCAGAAAGAAACAACACTCAAAGTGAAGAGAAGAACTTCACAGCTAAAAGTAAAGAAGAAAACAAACAGTGAAACATTGTGCAGATTAGACAGACTACATAACAGTAAGACAGAACAGAGAGCTTGTTCAAAAAGACAACTTTGAAGACTCAGTGGTTCGGGGCTGTAGCTATACCAGTATGGAGACTGTATTGTGTGCTGCAGTTAAACAAAGAGCAGGGGATATTCAGTATAGGCACATTTCCAGGTAAGAATTTACTGCTGTAACAGAAACGAATGCAGTGAAGTTAGGAGAGAAGAAAGTTAGGGGATGATAGACATGGCTTCACATCAAGTAGCACGTTAGCCTTTTATGTCATTTCTAGGTATGTGAACAAATTTAAAACTTTTAGATTTTTTTATACACAACCCAACATAACCTGACCACTGGACATAATACAATTTTATCACATACTATACAGACATAGAACTCTACACTTACCCAACGTGCACATTATCTTAATACATTTCTATTACTCCCATTATAACATGATCTGACCACAGGGCATGGTGGTGTATTATACGCTATAAACACATAGCACACTACACTAATCCGACATAAGAAGATACAAAAAGAAAAGGGAGCAGTCCCGATGCATAGATCTATCTAATCAAACACAAGATTGTCCAGCAGTAGGGTGTGATATTTTTAAGGAGATCAAATTTGCTTTTGTAGCATAAACCTTATTGGAAAGTGTTAAGCAAAGGACCCTTTTGCAATGGCGCTCTCTGAACTAGAAAGCATGTGGCTTATTCTCTTATGAATTACGCTACTTCAGTGAAAGGAAAAAATTAAGATTTCAGGTGTTTATTAGACCATAAAAGCCTGAGAAGCATACAAGGAGGGATAACTGCATATTATTACGATCGTATAAATACCTAATTATACTACGTCTGGAACAAGGGGTACAGTTTTGGGTACCTCGCTGTAAGAAGGACATCTAAGAACTCAACGGGTTTCAGAGTCAAGCGGCCACATTAACAAAGGTGATGGAAGGGTTAAATTATAAAGAGAGGTTAGAAACTGAGATCTGTTTACTTTGGAAAAATTAAGTATTATATATAAATATAGTAGAGGTCAATATACAGATCTGTCTAACAAACTTTCCATGCCAAGAAACATACAGAGTATAGAGTGGTCATCAATTGTGTATGGAAGAAACACCAATTCACCATGAGTATAGGGAGGGGTTCTTTACTGTAAGGGCAGTTAAGGTCTAGAATGCCTGACCACATGAGGTTGTGATGACAAATTACATAACAAAATTTAAAAATGGATTGGATGCCTTTATTACAAGACTTATTGTCCGTAGTTATAATTAACAGAGGACATTATAGAGACGCTTGATCAAGGGAATTCAACAGTTTGCCATTTTCATTGAGAAATTCTTTTGAATGAAAGAAAGACTATAAACAATGTATTATGAAGTGTCGGAATAATTCACTTCTGCACCATTTCTGAGAAAATAGCCACACCATGTCCCTTTAGGATGCTACATGTGATGGATGATCCTTTACTGAAGATCTCATTGTAAAGGCCAGTTCAAAATGATTTGTTTCCTTTGTTCTGGCAAAGCAGGTTGCTATGGTTACCTAATTACCCAGTGGTCGGCTTTTAAGGATGTTTTATTTTCTTCTGCAGATGGGAATATCAAACAGCTACAGTGATATATCCTTGTATGCTGGGGTCATAAATACGCATTTATTGTCGCACTAAATGTCATTGCATCAGAATGTCAACATCATTCTGATAATCTCTGATCAATGGATAATGTTAAATAAGATCAATGTTGAAAGTATTCCCAGAGTGAGGGTTACTAGAAATATTTTAAAGATGTTATACAAGTATACTGCAAAAATCACATTCACTGGTTAAGTATTGCAGTCGGCACAATTTTTTTTTTAAATGCATGGTCATTAGTTTAACTATTTAATGTTCTGGTATTTTCTCAAAATGGTGTTAATTTTGTTTTTTAATTTTTAAAACAATTCTATACAAGTAAAATTATTTTTGGGGTAACTTGAAACCACGCATTGTGACTTGGAGCCTGTGGTGCTCAACTGGTGTTAAAAGTGTTTTGGTTTTTTTCTTTTAAATTAAAATATAGAGTTCATTTCACTCCATTCTCTGTTTACCTCACTTTTAGGGCCCTTAAACCACTGGCTTCAAAATACTTACTTTGTACGCTAATAAAGAAGTGGACAGGGGGATGGAAATGGAACCCATTGTTTCCAATACCCCCATACCCACTTGCAGTTACGCTTGTATTGCCATAGCTTTTATGCCGCATGCTAGGTTTACTTGCATTCACTGCAATAGAATGCATGGGGGTCATTTGAGCACATTCCACTTGTTACCATAGTCGGATTTAGACCTCATGGGGCCCTAGGCAAGATACTGGTTTGGGGGCCCCCCTGAAAAAATCCATAGCACTATAGTTTTTTAGTATAACATATACCCCTTTTCAGGGGCTGGCTGGCAGACTTTAGCACGGGGGGCAAGCATATAGCACTGGCCCATAAGTAGCGGCCCATTTTTAAAGGGTGGTCTCACCTCTGGGGACTGCTGGGCCCTAGGCAATTGCCTAGGTTGCCTAGTGGTAAATCCGGCCCTGCTTGTTACCACCACATGTCAAACGTGATCATGTTAGACGATCTGTGTCTCTGACGTTAACGCAATGCCGGTGGGTTTCCATCCTTGTATGATCTCTGACAATGTACCTGGGTGTAATCTACCTCAGGTCTTCCTAGTATCGGAGTAGAACTGAGATTACATTTTTGTACCTTGAGCACCTCTGCAAAAGTGTTTCTGCCTGCAATACTATATATACATTCAGTGGCCACTTTATTAGGTACCTGTACACCTATTCGTCAATGCAGATATCTAATCAGCCAATAATGTGGCAGCAACTCAATGCATAAAAGCATAAAGATATGGTCAAGTGGTTCATTTGTGATCTATGTGACTTTGACTGTGGAATGATTGTTGGTGGCAGACGGGGTGGTTGGAGTATCTTGGAAACTGCTGATCTCCTGGGATTTTCACATACAGCAGTTCTCTAGAGTTTACAGAGAATGGTGCGCAAAACCAATAACATCCAGTGAGCGGCAGTTCTGTGGGCAAAAACAACTTGTTAATGAGTGAGGTCAGATAAGAATGACCAGACTGGTTCAAGCTAACAGGAAGGTGACAGTACGCAGAAGAGCATCTCTGAACGCACAGCACGTCGAGCCTTGAAGTGGATGGGCTACAGCAGAAGACCAATCTGGGTCCATTCCTGTCAGATATGAACAGGAATCTGAGGCTACAGTGGGCACAGCCTCCCCAAAACTGCACAGTTGAAGATTGGAAAAAGATTTTGTCTGGGCTGCCGAATTTAGTTTTCTGCTGCCACATGCAGATGGTAGGGTCAGAATTTGGCATAAACAACATGAATTCATGGATACATCCTGCCTTGTGTCAACAGCGCAGACTATTGGTGGTGGTGTAATGGTATAGGGAATGTTTTCTTGGCACAGATTAGGCTCCTTAATACTAATTGAGCACCGTTTAAATGCCACATCCTACCCGAGTACTGATGCTGACCATAAGCATTCATTTATAGCCACAGTCTACCCAGACGGATAATGCGCCAT